>NW_026869231.1:0-21234 GCF_020745735.1 Hemiscyllium ocellatum | reverse complement strand
CCGACTATTAACCCGGACACCCTGTGATATTATCACCCGACTATTAACCCAGACACCCAGTGATATTATCACCAGACTATTAACCCGGACACCCAGTGATATTATCACCAGAGTATTAACCCAGACACCCAGTGATATTATCACCAGACTATTAACCCGGACAAACTGTGATATTATCAGCAGACTATTAACCCAGACACCCAATGATATTATCACCCGACCATTAACCCGGACACTTTGTGATATTATCACCAGACTATTAACCCAGACACCCAGTGATATTATCACCCGACTATTAACCCGGACACCCTGTGATATTATCACCAGACTATTAACCCAGACACCCAGTGATATTATCACCAGACTATTAACACGGACACTCTGTGATATTATCACCAGACTATTAACCCAGACACCAGTGATATTATCACCAGACTATTAACCCGGACACCCTGTGATATTATCACCCGAGTATTAACCCAGACACCCAGTGATATTATCACACGACTATTAACCCAGACACCCTGTGGTATTATCACCCGACTATTAACCCAACATCCAGTGATATTATCACCCGACTATTAACCCGACACCCAGTGATATTATCACCCGACTAGTAACCCGGACACCCAGTGATATTATCACCCGACTATTAACCCGGACACTCTGTGATATTATCACCAGACTATTAACCCAGACACCCAGTGATATTATCACCCGACTATTAACCCGGACACTCTGTGATATTATCACCCGACTATTAACCCAGACACCAGTGATATTATCACACGACTATTAACCCAGACACCCTGTGGTATTATCACCAGACTATTAACCCAACACCCTGTGATATTATCACCCGACTATTAATCCAAACACCCAGTGATATTATCACCCGACTATTAACCCAGACACCCTGTGATATTATCACCCGACTATTAACCCAGACACCCTGAGGTATTATCACCAGACTATTAACCCAGACACCCTGTGATATTACCACGCGACTATTAACCCAGACACCCTGTGGTATTATCACCAGACTATTAACCCAGACACCAAGTGATATTATCACACGACTATTATCCCAGACACCCTGTGGTATTATCACCTAACTATTAACCCGGACACCCAGTGATATTATCACCGACTATTAACCCGGACACCCTGTGATATTATCACCAGACTATTAACCCAGACACCCAGTGATATTATCACCCGACTATCAACCCGGACACTCTGTGATATTATCACCAGACTATTAAACCAGACACCCTGTGATATTATCACCCGACTATTAACCCGGACACCCAGTGATATTATTACCTGACTATTAACACGGAAACTCTGTGATATTATCACCAGACTATTAACCCAGACACCCAGTGATATTATCACTTAACTATTAACCCGGACACCCTGTGATATTATCACTCGACTATTAACCCAGACACCCAGTGATATTATCACCGACTATTAACCCGGACACACTGTGATATTATCACCAGACTATTAACCCAGACACCCAGTGATATTATCACCCGACTATTAACCCGGACACCCAGTGATATTATCACCCGAATATTAACCTGGGCACTCTGTGATATTATCACCAGACTATTAACCCAGACACCCAGTGATATTATCACCCGACTATTAACCCAGACACCCATTGATATTATCACCCGACTATTAACCCAGACACCCAGTGATATTATCACCCGACTATTAACCCGGACACACAGTGATATTATCACCCGACTATTAACCTGGACACTGTGTGATATTATCACCCGACTATTAACCCGGACATTCTGTGATATTATCACCCGACTATTAACCCAGACACCCAGTGATATTATCACCAGACTATTAACCCGGACACCCTGTGATATTATCACCCGACTATTAACCCAGACACTCTATGATATTATCACCAGACTATTAACCCGGACACCCAGTGATATTATCACCAGAGTATTAACCCAGACACCCAGTGATATTATCACCAGACTATTAACCCGGACAAACTGTGATATTATCAGCAGACTATTAACCCAGACACCCAATGATATTATCACCCGACCATTAACCCGGACACTTTGTGATATTATCACCAGACTATTAACCCAGACACCCAGTGATATTATCACCCGACTATTAACCCGACACTCTGTGATATTATCACCAGACTATTAACCCAGACACCCAGTGATATTATCACCAGACTATTAACCCGGACACTCTGTGATATTATCACCAGACTATTAACCCGACACCCAGTGATATTATCACCAGACTATTAACCCAGACACCCAGTGATATTATCACCAGACTATTAACCCGGACACTCTGTGATATTATCACCAGACTATTAACCCAGACACCCAGTGATATTATCACCAGACTATTAACCCGGACACCCTGTGATATTATCACCCGAGTATTAACCCAGACACCCAGTGATATTATCACCCGACTATTAACCCGGACACCCTGTGATATTATCACCGACTATTAACCCGGACACCCAGTGATATTATCACCCGACTATTAACCCATACACCCAGTGATATTATCACCCGACTCGTTAACCGGACACATAGTGATATTATCACCCGACTATTAACACGGACACTCTGTGATATTATCACCAGACTATTAACCCAGACACCCAGTGATATTATCACCCGACTATTAACCCGGACACTCTGTGATATTATCACCCGACTATTAACCCAAACACCCAGTGATATTATCACACGACTATTCACCCAGACACCCTGTGGTATTATCACCAGACTATTAACCCAACACCCTGTGATATTATCACCCGACTATTAATCCAACCACCCAGTGATATTATCACATGACTATTAACCCAGACACCCTGTGATATTACTACCCGACTATTAACCCAGACACCCTGAGGTATTATCACCAGACTATTAACCCAGACACCCTGTGATATTACCACGCGACTATTAACCCAGACACCCTGTGATATTATCACCAGACTATTAACCCAGACACCCAGTGATATTATCACACGACTATTAACCCAGACACCCAGTGATATTATCACACGACTATTAACCCAGACACCCTGTGGTATTATCACCAGACTATTAATCCAAAACCCTGTGATATTATCACCGACTATTAACCCAAACACCCAGTGATATTATCACCCGACTATTAACCCAGACACCCTGTGATATTACTACCCGACTATTAACCCAGACACCCTGTGATATTATCAGCAGACTATTAACCCGGACACCCAGTGATATTATCACCCGACTATTATCCCGGACACCCAGTGATATCATCACCCGACTATTAACCCGGACACTCTGTGATATTATCACCAGACTATTAACCCTGACACCCAGTGATATTATCACCAGACTATTAACCCAGACACCCAGTGATATTATCACCCGACTATTAACCCGGACACCCAGTGATATTATCACTCGACTATTAACCAAGACACCCTGTGATATTATCACCCGACTATTAACCCGGACACCAAGTGATATTATCACTCGACTATTAACCCAGACACCCTGTGATATTATCACCAGACTATTAACCCTGACACCCAGTGATATTATCACCAGACTATTAACCCAGACACCCAGTGATATTATCACCCGACTATTAACCCGGACACCCAGTGATATTATCACTCGACTATTAACCCGGACACCCAGTGATATTATTACCCGACTATTAACCCGGACACTCTGTGATATTATCACCAGACTATTAACCCAGACACCCAGTGATTTTATCACCCGACTATTAACCCAGACACCCAGTGATATTATCACTCGACAATTAACCCGGACACTCTGTGATATTATCACCAGACTATTAACCCAGACACCCAGTGATATTATCACCTAACTATTAACCCGGACACTCTGTGATATTATCATCCGACTATTAACCCGGACACCCAGTGATATTATCACCTAACTATTAACCCGGACACTCTGTGATATTATCACTCGACTATTAACCCAGACACCCAGTGATATCATCATCCGACCATTAACCCGGACACTCTGTGATATTATCACCAGACTATTAACCCAGACACCCAGTGATATTATCACCCGACTATTAACCCGACACTCTGTGATATTATCACCAGACTATTAAACCAGACACCCTGTGATATTATCACCCGACTATTAACCCAGACACCCAGTGATATTATCACCTAACTATTAACCCGGACACTCTGTGATATTATCACCCGACTATTAACCCGGACACCCAGTGATATCATCATCCGACCATTAACCCGGACACCCTGTGATATTATCACGAGACTATTAACCCAGACACCCAGTGATATTATCACCCGACTATTAACCCGAACACCCAGTGATATTATCACCAGACTATTAACCCGGACACCCAGTGATATTATCATCCGACTATTAACCCAGACACCCAGTGATATTATCACCAGACTATTAACCCAGACACCCAGTGATATTATCACCTAACTATTAACCCGGACACTCTGTGATATTATCACTCGACTATTAACCCGGACACCCAGTGATATCATCATCCGACCATTAACCCGGACACTCTGTGATATTATCACCAGACTATTAACCCAGACACCCAGTGATATTATCACCCGACTATTAACCCGGACACTCTGTGATATTATCACCAGACTATTAAACCAGACACCCTGTGATATTATCACCCGACTATTAACCCGGACACCCAGTGATATTATTACCCGACTATTAACCCGGACACTCTGTGATATTATCACCAGACTATTAACCCAGACACCCTGTGATATTATCACCTAACTATTAACCCGGACACTCTGTGATATTATCACTCGACTATTAACCCGGACACCCAGTGATATCATCATCCGACCATTAACCCGGACACTCTGTGATATTATCACCAGACTATTAACCCAGACACCCAGTGATATTATCACCCGACTATTAACCCGGACACCCAGTGATATTATCACCCGAATATTAACCTGGACACTCTGTGATATTATCACCAGACTATTAACCCGGACACCCAGTGATATTATCACCCGACTATTAACCCAGACACCCTGTGATATTATCACCCGACTATTAACCCAGACACCCAGTGATATTATCACCTGACTATTAACCCAGACACCCAGTGATATTATCACCCGACTATTAACCCGGACATTCTGTGATATTATCACCCGACTATTAACCCAGACACCCAGTGATATTATCACCAGACTATTAACCCGGACACTCTGTGATATTATCACCCGACTATTAACCCGGACACTCTATGATATTATCACCCGACTATTAACCCGGACACCCAGTGATATTATCACCAGAGTATTAACCAAGACACCCAGTGATATTATCACCAGACTATTAACCCGGACACTCTGTGATATTATCAGCAGACTATTAACCCAGACACCCAGTGATATTATCACCCGACTATTAACCCGGACACTTTGTGATATTATCACCAGACTATTAACCCAGACACCCAGTGATATTATCACCCGACTATTAACCCGGACACTCTGTGATATTATCACCAGACTATTAACCCAGACACCCAGTGATATTATCACCCGACTATTAACCCGACACCCAGTGATATTATCACCCGACTATTAACCCGGACACTCTGTGATATTATCACCAGACTATTAACCCAGACACCCAGTGATATTATCACCAGACTATTAACCCGGACACCCAGTGATATTATCACCAGACTATTAACCCGGACACTCTGTGATATTATCACCAGACTATTAACCCGGACACCCAGTGATATTATCACCCGAGTATTAACCCAGACACCCAGTGATATTATCACCCGACTATTAACCCGGACACTCTGTGATATTATCACCAGACTATTAACCCGGACACCCAGTGATATTATCACCCGAGTATTAACCCTACACCCAGTGATATTATCACCCGACTAGTAACCCGGACACATAGTGATATTATCACCAGACTATTAACCCAGACACCCAGTGATATTATCACTCGACTATTAACCCGGACACCCAGTGATATAATCACCCGACTATTAACCCAGACACCCAGTGATATTATCACCCGACTATTAACCCGGACCCTCTGTGATATTATCACCAGACTATTAACCCAGACACCCAGTGATATTATCACTCGACTATTATCCCGGATACCCAGTGATATCATTACCCGACTATTAACCCGGACACTCTGTGATATTATCACCAGACTATTAACCCTGACACCCAGTGATATTATCACCAGACTATTAACCCAGACACCCAGTGATATTATCACCCGACTATTAACCCGGACACCCAGTGATATTATCACCCGACCATAAACCCGGACACTCTGTGATATTATCAACAGACTATTAACCCAGACACCCAGTGATATTATCACCAGACTATTAACCCGGACACCCTGTGATATTATCACTCGACTATTAACCCGGACACTCTGTGATATTATCACCCGACTATTAACCCAGACACCCAGTGATATTATCACACGACTATTAACCCAGACACCCTGTGGTATTATCACCAGACTATTAACCCGACACCCTGTGATATTATCACCCGACTATTAATTCAAACACCCAGTGATATTATCACATGACTATTAACCCAGACACCCTGTGATATTACTACCCGACTATTAACCCAGACACCCTGTGGTATTATCACCAGACTATTAACCCAGACAACCTGTGATATTACCACGCGACTATTAACCCAGACACCCTGTGGTATTATCACCAGACTATTAACCCAGACACCCAGTGATATTATCACACGACTATTAACCCAGACACCCAGTGATATTATCACACGACTATTAACCTGGACAGTCTGTGATATTATCACCCGACTATTAACCCGGACCCTCTGTGATATTATCACCAGACTATTAACCCAGACACCCAGTGATATTATCACCCGACTATTAACCCGGACACCCTGTGATATTATCACCCGACTATTAACCCGGACACTCTGTGATATTATCACTCGACTATAAACCCGGACACCCAGTGATATCATCATCCGGCCATTAACCCGGACACTCTGTGATATTATCACCAGACTATTAACCCAGACACCCAGTGATATTATCACCCGACTATTAACCCGGACACCCAGTGATATTATCACCCGAATATTAACCTGGACACTCTGTGATATTATCACCAGACTATTAACCCGGACACCCAGTGATATTATCACCCGACTATTAACCCAGACACCCATTGATATTATCACCCGAATATTAACCTGGACACTCTGTGATATTATCACCAGACTATTAACCCGGACACTCTGTGATATTATCACCTGACTATTAACCCGGGCACACATTGATATTTTCAATCAACTATTAACCCGGACACTCTGTGATATTATCACCGGACTATTAACCTGGACACTGTGTGATATTATCACCCGACTATTAACCCAGACATTCCGTGATATTATCACCCAACTATTAACCCAGACACCCAGTGATATTATCACCAGACTATTAACCCGGACCCTCTGTGATATTATCACCAGACTATTAACCCAGACACCCAGTGATATTATCACTCGACTATTAACCCGACACCCAGTGATATTATCACCCGAATATTAACCTGGACACTCTGTGATATTATCACCAGACTATTAACACGGACACCCAGTGATATTATCACCCGACTATTAACCCAGACACCCATTGATATTATCACCCGACTATTAACCTGGACACTCTGTGATATTATCACCAGACTATTAACCCGGACACCCAGTGATATTATCACCTGACTATTAACCCGGGCACACATTGATATTTTCAATCAACTATTAACCCGGACACTCTGTGATATTATCATCGGACTATTAACCTGGACACTGAGTGATATTATCACCCGACTATTAACCCAGACACCCAGTGATATTATCACCCAACTATTAACCCAGACACCCAGTGATATTATCACCAGACTATTAACCCGCACACTCTGTGATATTATCACCCGACTATTAACCCGGACACCCAGTGATATTATCACACGACTATTAACCCAGACACCCAGTGATATTATCACACGACTATTAACCCGGACCCTCTGTGATATTATCACCAGACTATTAACCCAGACTCCCAGTGATATTATCACTCGACTATTAACCCGGACACCCAGTGATATAATCACCCGAGTATTAACCCAGACACCCTGTGATATTATCACCAGACTATTAACCCAGACACCCTGTGATATTATGACCCGACTATTAACCCAAACACCCAGTGATATTATCACACGACTATTATCTCAGACACCCAGTGATATTATCACCAGACTATTAACCCAGACACCCTGTGATATTATCACCCGACTATTAACCCGCACACCCAGTGATATTATCACCCGACCATTAACCCGGACACTCTGTGATATTATCACCCGACTATTAACCCGGACACCCAGTGATATTATCACCCGACCATTAACCCGGACACTCTGTGATATTATCACCCGACTATTAACCCAGACACCCAGTGATATTATCACCCGACTATTAACCCGGACACCAAGTGATATTATCACCCGACTATTAACCCGGATCCCAGTGATATTATCACCATACTATTAACCCGGACCCCAGTGATATTATCACTCGACAATTTACCCAGACACCCAGTGATATTATCACACGAGTATTAACCCGGACCCTCTGTGATATTATCACCAGACTATTAACCCAGACACCCAATGATATTATCACTCGACTATTATCCCGGATACCCAGTGATATCATTACCCGACTATTAACCCGGACACTCTGTGATATTATCACCAGACTATTAACCCAGACACCCAGTGATATTATCACCAGACTATTAACCCGGACACCCTGTGATATTATCACTCGACTATTAACCCGGACACTCTGTGATATTATCACCCGACTATTAACCCAAACACCCAGTGATATTATCACACGACTATTAACCCAGACACCCTGTGGTATTATCACCAGACTATTAACCCGACACCCTGTGATATTATCACCCGACTATTAATTCAAACACCCAGTGATATTATCACATGACTATTAACCCAGACACCCTGTGATATTACTACCCGACTATTAACCCAGACACCCTGTGGTATTATCACCAGACTATTAACCCAGACAACCTGTGATATTACCACGCGACTATTAACCCAGACACCCTGTGGTATTATCACCAGACTATTAACCCAGACACCCAGTGATATTATCACACGACTATTAACCCAGACACCCAGTGATATTATCACACGACTATTAACCTGGACAGTCTGTGATATTATCACCCGACTATTAACCCGGACCCTCTGTGATATTATCACCAGACTATTAACCCAGACACCCAGTGATATTATCACTCGACTATTAACCCGACACTCTGTGATATTATCACCCGACTATTAACCCGGACACTCTGTGATATTATCACCAGACTATTAACCCAGACACCCAGTGATATTATCACTCGACTATTAACCCAGACACCCAGTGATATTATCACCCGAGTATTAACCCGGACACCCAGTGATATTATCACCCGACCATTAACCCGGACACTCTGTGATATTATCACCCGACTATTAACCCGGACACCCAGTGATATTATCACCCGACCATTAACCCGGACACTCAGTGATATTATCACCCGACTATTAACCCAGACACCCAGTGATATTATCACCCGACTATTAACCCGACACCCAGTGATATTATCACCCGACTATTAACCCGACACCCAGTGATATTATCACCAAACTATTAACCCGGACCCCAGTGATGTTATCACTCGACTATTAACCCAGACACCCTGTGATATTATCACCCGACTATTAACCCAGACACCCTGTGGTATTATCACCAGACTATTAACCCAGACACCCTGTGATATTACCACGCGACTATTAACCCAGACACCCTGTGGTATTATCACCAGACTATTAACCCAGACACCCAGTGATATTATCACACGACTATTAACCCGGACACCCAGTGATATTATCACCAGACTATTAACCCAGACACCCAGTGATATTATCACTCGACTATTAACCCGGACACCCAGTGATATAATCACCCGAGTATTAACCCAGACACTCAGTGATATTATCACCCGAGTATTAACCCGGACCCTCTGTGATATTATCACCAGACTATTAACCCAGACACCCAATGATATTATCACTCGACTATTATCCCGGATACCCAGTGATATCATTACCCGACTATTAACCCGGACACTCTGTGATATTATCACCAGACTATTAACCCTGACACCCAGTGATATTATCACCAGACTATTAACCCAGACACCCAGTGATATTATCACCCGACTATTAACCCGGACACCCAGTGATATTATCACTCGACTATTAACCCGGACACTCTGTGATATTATCACCCGACTATTAACCCAAACACCCAGTGATATTATCACACGACTATTAACCCAGACACCCTGTGGTATTATCACCAGACTATTAACCCGACACCCTGTGATATTATCACCCGACTATTAATTCAAACACCCAGTGATATTATCACATGACTATTAACCCAGACACCCTGTGATATTACTACCCGACTATTAACCCAGACACCCAGTGGTATTATCACCAGACTATTAACCCAGACAACCTGTGATATTACCACGCGACTATTAACCCAGACACCCTGTGGTATTATCACCAGACTATTAACCCAGACACCCAGTGATATTATCACACGACTATTAACCCAGACACCCAGTGATATTATCACACGACTATTAACCTGGACAGTCTGTGATATTATCACCCGACTATTAACCCGGACCCTCTGTGATATTATCACCAGACTATTAACCCAGACACCCAGTGATATTATCACTCGACTATTAACCCGGACACTCTGTGATATTATCACCCGACTATTAACCCGACACTCTGTGATATTATCACCAGACTATTAACCCAGACACCCAGTGATATTATCACTCGACTATTAACCCAGACACCCAGTGATATTATCACCCGACTATTAACCCGGACACCCAGTGATATTATCACCCGACTATTAACCCGACACTCTGTGATATTATCACCCGACTATTAACCCGACACCCAGTGATATTATCACCCGACTATTAACCCAGACACCCAGTGATATTATCACCATACTATTAACCCGGACCCCAGTGATGTTATCACTCGACTATTTACCCAGACACCCTGTGATATTACTACCCGACTATTAACCCAGACACCCTGTGGTATTATCACCAGACTATTAACCCAGACACCCTGTGATATTACCACGCGACTATTAACCCAGACACCCTGTGGTATTATCACCAGACTATTAACCCAGACACCCAGTGATATTATCACACGACTATTAACCCGGACCCTCTGTGATATTATCACCAGACTATTAACCCAGACACCCAGTGATATTATCACTCGAATATTAACCCGGACACCCAGTGATATAATCACCCGACTATTAACCCAGACACTCAGTGATATTATCACCCGACTATTAACCCGGACACCCTGTGATATTATCACGAGACTATTAACCCAGACACCCTGTGATATTATGACCCGACTATTAACCCAAACACCCAGTGATATTATCACACGACTATTATCCCAGACACCCAGTGATATTATCACCAGACTATTAAACCAGACACCCTGTGATATTATGACCCGACTATTAACCCGCACACCCATGGATATTATCACCCGACCATTAACCCGGACACTCTGTGATATTATCACCCGACTATTAACCCGGACACCCAGAGATATTATCACCCGACTATTAACCCGACACTCTGTGATATTATCACCCGACTATTAACCCAGACACCCAGTGATATTATCACCCGACTATTAACCCGGACACCAAGTGATATTATCACCCGACTATTAACCCGGATCCCAGTGATATTATCACCATACTATTAACCCGGACCCCAGTGATATTATCACTCGACAATTTACCCAGACACCCAGTGATATTATCACACGAGTATTAACCCGGACCCTCTGTGATATTATCACCAGACTATTAACCCAGACACCCAATGATATTATCACTCGACTATTATCCCGGACACCCAGTGATATCATTACCCGACTATTAACCCGGACACTCTGTGATATTATCACCAGACTATTAACGCTGACACCCAGTGATATTATCACCAGACGATTAACCCAGACACCCAGTGATATTCTCACCCGACTATTAACCCGGACACCCAGTGATATTATCACCCGACCATAAACCCGGACACTCTGTGATATTATCACCAGACTATTAACCCAGACACCCAGTGATATTATCACCAGACTATTAACCCGGACACCCTGTGATATTATCACTCGACTATTAACCCGGACACTCTGTGATATTATCACCCGACTATTAACCCAAACACCCAGTGATATTATCACACGACTATTAACCCAGACACCCTGTGGTATTATCACCAGACTATTAACCCGACACCCTGTGATATTATCACCCGACTATTAATTCAAACACCCAGTGATATTATCACATGACTATTAACCCAGACACCCTGTGATATTACTACCCGACTATTAACCCAGACACCCTGTGGTATTATCACCAGACTATTAACCCAGACAACCTGTGATATTACCACGCGACTATTAACCCAGACACCCTGTGGTATTATCACCAGACTATTAACCCAGACACCCAGTGATATTATCACACGACTATTAACCCAGACACCCAGTGATATTATCACACGACTATTAACCTGGACAGTCTGTGATATTATCACCCGACTATTAACCCGGACCCTCTGTGATATTATCACCAGACTATTAACCCAGACACCCAGTGATATTATCACTCGACTATTAACCCGGACACTCTGTGATATTATCACCCGACTATTAACCCGGACACTCTGTGATATTATCACCAGACTATTAACCCAGACACCCAGTGATATTATCACTCGACTATTAACCCAGACACCCAGTGATATTATCACCCGAGTATTAACCCGGACACCCAGTGATATTATCACCCGACCATTAACCCGGACACTCTGTGATATTATCACCCGACTATTAACCCGACACCCAGTGATATTATCACCCGACCATTAACCCGGATCCCAGTGATATTATCACCATACTATTAACCCGGACCCCAGTGATGTTATCACTCGACTATTTACCCAGACACCCTGTGATATTACTACCCGACTATTAACCCAGACACCCTGTGGTATTATCACCAGACTATTAACCCAGACACCCTGTGATATTACCACGCGACTATTAACCCAGACACCCTGTGGTATTATCACCAGACTATTAACCCAGACACCCAGTGATATTATCACACGACTATTAACCCGGACCCTCTGTGATATTATCACCAGACTATTAACCCAGACACCCAGTGATATTATCACTCGAATATTAACCCGGACACCCAGTGATATAATCACCCGAGTATTAACCCAGACACTCAGTGATATTATCACCCGAGTATTAACCCGGACACCCTGTGATATTATCACGAGACTATTAACCCAGACACCCTGTGATATTATGACCCGACTATTAACCCAAACACCCAGTGATATTATCACACGACTATTATCTCAGACACCCAGTGATATTATCACCAGACTATTAATCCAGACACCCTGTGATATTATGACCCGACTATTAACCCGCACACCCATGGATATTATCACCCGACTATTAACCCGGACACTCTGTGATATTATCACCCGACTATTAACCCAGACACCCAGAGATATTATCACCCGACCATTAACCCGGACACTCTGTGATATTATCACCCGACTATTAACCCAGACACCCAGTGATATTATCACCCGACTATTAACCCGGACACCAAGTGATATTATCACCCGACTATTAACCCGGATCCCAGTGATATTATCACCATACTATTAACCCGGACCCCAGTGATATTATCACTCGACAATTTACCCAGACACCCAGTGATATTATCACACGAGTATTAACCCGGACCCTCTGTGATATTATCACCAGACTATTAACCCAGACACCCAATGATATTATCACTCGACTATTATCCCGGACACCCAGTGATATCATTACCCGACTATTAACCCGGACACTCTGTGATATTATCACCAGACTATTAACGCTGACACCCAGTGATATTATCACCAGACGATTAACCCAGACACCCAGTGATATTCTCACCCGACTATTAACCCGACACCCAGTGATATTATCACCCGACTATAAACCCGGACACTCTGTGATATTATCACCAGACTATTAACCCAGACACCCAGTGATATTATCACCAGACTATTAACCCGGACACCCTGTGATATTATCACCGACTATTAACCCGGACACTCTGTGATATTATCACCCGACTATTAACCCAAACACCCAGTGATATTATCACACGACTATTAACCCAGACACCCTGTGGTATTATCACCAGACTATTAACCCGACACCCTGTGATATTATCACCCGACTATTAATTCAAACACCCAGTGATATTATCACATGACTATTAACCCAGACACCCTGTGATATTACTACCCGACTATTAACCCAGACACCCTGTGGTATTATCACCAGACTATTAACCCAGACAACCTGTGATATTACCACGCGACTATTAACCCAGACACCCTGTGGTATTATCACCAGACTATTAACCCAGACACCCAGTGATATTATCACTCGACTATTAACCCGGACACCCAGTGATATAATCACCCGAGTATTAACCCAGACACTCAGTGATATTATCACCCGAGTATTAACCCGGACCCTCTGTGATATTATCACCAGACTATTAACCCAGACACCCAATGATATTATCACTCGACTATTATCCCGGATACCCAGTGATATCATTACCCGACTATTAACCCGGACACTCTGTGATATTATCACCAGACTATTAACCCTGACACCCAGTGATATTATCACCAGACTATTAACCCAGACACCCAGTGATATTATCACCCGACTATTAACCCGGACACCCAGTGATATTATCACCCGACCATAAACCCGGACACTCTGTGATATTATCAACAGACTATTAACCCAGACACCCAGTGATATTATCACCAGACTATTAACCCGGACACCCTGTGATATTATCACTCGACTATTAACCCGGACACTCTGTGATATTATCACCCGACTATTAACCCAAACACCCAGTGATATTATCACACGACTATTAACCCAGACACCCTGTGGTATTATCACCAGACTATTAACCCGACACCCTGTGATACTATCACCCGACTATTAATTCAAACACCCAGTGATATTATCACATGACTATTAACCCAGACACCCTGTGATATTACTACCCGACTATTAACCCAGACACAATGTGATATTATCACCAGACTATTAACCCAGACAACCTGTGATATTATCACGCGACTATTAACCCAGACACCCTGTGGTATTATCACCAGACTATTAACCCAGACACCCAGTGATATTATCACACGACTATTAACCCAGACACCCAGTGATATTATCACACGACTATTAACCTGGACAGTCTGTGATATTATCACCCGACTATTAACCCGGACCCTCTGTGATATTATCACCAGACTATTAACCCAGACACCCAGTGATATTATCACTCGACTATTAACCCGGACACTCTGTGATATTATCACCCGACTATTAACCCGGACACTCTGTGATATTATCACCAGACTATTAACCCAGACACCCAGTGATATTATCACCGACTATTAACCCAGACACCCAGTGATATTATCACCCGAGTATTAACCCGGACACCCAGTGATATTATCACCCGACTATTAACCCGGACACTCTGTGATATTATCACCCGACTATTAACCCGACACCCAGTGATATTATCACCCGACCATTAACCCGGACCCCAGTGATGTTATCACTCGACTATTTACCCAGACACCCTGTGATATTACTACCCGACTATTAACCCAGACACCCTGTGGTATTATCACCAGACTATTAACCCAGACACCCTGTGATATTACCACGCGACTATTAACCCAGACACCCTGTGGTATTATCACCAGACTATTAACCCAGACACCCAGTGATATTATCACACGACTATTAACCCGGACCCTCTGTGATATTATCACCAGACTATTAACCCAGACACCCAGTGATATTATCACTCGAATATTAACCCGGACACCCAGTGATATAATCACCCGAGTATTAACCCAGACACTCAGTGATATTATCACCCGAGTATTAACCCGGACACCCTGTGATATTATCACGAGACTATTAACCCAGACACCCTGTGATATTATGACCCGACTATTAACCCAAACACCCAGTGATATTATCACACGACTATTAACCCAGACACCCAGTGATATTATCACCAGACTATTAACCCAGACACCCTGTGATATTATGACCCGACTATTAACCCGCACACCCATGGATATTATCACCCGACCATTAACCCGGACACTCTGTGATATTATCACCCGACTATTAACCCGGACACCCAGAGATATTATCACCCGACCATTAACCCGGACACTCTGTGATATTATCACCCGACTATTAACCCAGACACCCAGTGATATTATCACACGAGTATTAACCCGGACCCTCTGTGATATTATCACCAGACTATTAACCCAGACACCCAATGATATTATCACTCGACTATTATCCCGGACACCCAGTGATATCATTACCCGACTATTAACCCGGACACTCTGTGATATTATCACCAGACTATTAACGCTGACACCCAGTGATATTATCACCAGACTATTAACCCAGACACCCAGTGATATTCTCACCCGACTATTAACCCGGACACCCAGTGATATTATCACCCGACCATAAACCCGGACACTCTGTGATATTATCACCAGACTATTAACCCAGACACCCAGTGATATTATCACCAGACTATTAACCCGGACACCCTGTGATATTATCACTCGACTATTAACCCGGACACTCTGTGATATTATCACCCGACTATTAACCCAAACACCCAGTGATATTATCACACGACTATTAACCCAGACACCCTGTGGTATTATCACCAGACTATTAACCCGACACCCTGTGATATTATCACCCGACTATTAATTCAAACACCCAGTGATATTATCACATGACTATTAACCCAGACACCCTGTGATATTACTACCCGACTATTAACCCAGACACCCTGTGGTATTATCACCAGACTATTAACCCAGACAACCTGTGATATTACCACGCGACTATTAACCCAGACACCCTGTGGTATTATCACCAGACTATTAACCCAGACACCCAGTGATATTATCACACGACTATTAACCCAGAAACCCAGTGATATTATCACACGACTATTAACCTGGACAGTCTGTGATATTATCACCCGACTATTAACCCGGACCCTCTGTGATATTATCACCAGACTATTAACCCAGACACCCAGTGATATTATCACTCGACTATTAACCCGGACACTCTGTGATATTATCACCCGACTATTAACCCGGACACTCTGTGATATTATCACCAGACTATTAACGCAGACACCCAGTGATATTATCACTCGACTATTAACCCAGACACCCAGTGATATTATCACCCGAGTATTAACCCGGACACCCAGTGATATTATCACCCGACCATTAACCCGGACACTCTGTGATATTATCACCCGACTATTAACCCGGACACCCAGTGATATTATCACCCGACCATTAACCCGGACACTCAGTGATATTATCACCCGACTATTAACCCAGACACCCAGTGATATTATCACCCGACTATTAACCCGGACACCCAGTGATATTATCACCCGACTATTAACCCGGATCCCAGTGATATTATCACCATACTATTAACCCGGACCCCAGTGATGTTATCACTCGACTATTTACCCAGACACCCTGTGATATTACTACCCGACTATTAACCCAGACACCCTGTGATATTATAACCAGACTATTAACCCAGACACCCTGTGATATTACCACGCGACTATTAACCCAGACACCCTGTGGTATTATCACCAGACTATTAACCCAGACACCCAGTGATATTATCACACGACTATTAACCCGGACCCTCTGTGATATTATCACCAGACTATTAACCCAGACACACCCAGTGATATTATCACTCGAATATTAACCCGGACACCCAGTGATATAATCACCCGAGTATTAACCCAGACACTCAGTGATATTATCACCCGAGTATTAACCCGGACCCTCTGTGATATTATCACCAGACTATTAACCCACACACCCTGTGATATTATGACCCGACTATTAACCCAAACACCCAGTGATATTATCACACGACTATTATCTCAGACACCCAGTGATATTATCACCAGACTATTAACCCAGACACTCTGTGATATTATCACCCGACTATTAACCCGCACACCCAGTGATATTATCACCCGACCATTAACCCGGACACTCTGTGATATTATCACCCGACTATTAACCCGGACACCCAGTGATATTATCACCCGACCATTAACCCGGACACTCTGTGATATTATCACCCGACTATTAACCCAGACACCCAGTGATATTATCACCCGACTATTAACCCGGACACCAAGTGATATTATCACCCGACTATTAACCCGGATCCCAGTGATATTATCACCATACTATTAACCCGGACCCCAGTGATATTATCACTCGACAATTTACCCAGACACCCAGTGATATTATCACACGAGTATTAACCCGGACCCTCTGTGATATTATCACCAGACTATTAACCCACACACCCAATGATATTATCACTCGACTATTATCCCGGACACCCAGTGATATCATTACCCGACTATTAACCCGGACACTCTGTGATAATATCACCAGACTATTAACCCTGACACCCAGTGATATTATCACCAGACTATTAACCCAGACACCCAGTGATATTATCACCCGACTATTAACCCGGACACCCAGTGATATTATCACCCGACCATAAACCCGGACACTCTGTGATATTATCACCAGACTATTAACCCAGACACCCAGTGATATTATCACACGACTATTAACCCAGACACCCTGTGGTATTATCACCAGACTATTAACCCAACACCCTGTGATATTATCACCCGACTATTAATTCAAACACCCAGTGATATTATCACATGACTATTAACCCAGACACCCTGTGATATTACTACCCGACTATTAACCCAGACACCCTGTGGTATTATCACCAGACTATTAACCCAGACAACCTGTGATATTACCACGCAACTATTAACCCAGACACCCTGTGGTATTATCACCAGACTATTAACCCAGACACCCAGTGATATTATCACACGACTATTAACCCAGACACCCAGTGATATGATCACACGACTATTAACCTGGACAGTCTGTGATATTATCACCCGACTATTAACCCGGACCCTCTGTGATATTATCACCAGACTATTAACCCAGACACCCAGTGATATTATCACTCGACTATTAACCCGGACACTCTGTGATATTATCACCCGACTATTAACCCGGACACTCTGTGATATTATCACCAGACTATTAACCCAGACACCCAGTGATATTATCACTCGACTATTAACCCAGACACCCAGTGATATTATCACCCGAGTATTAACCCGGACACCCAGTGATATTATCACCCGACCATTAACCCGGACACTCTGTGATATTATCACCCGACTATTAACCCGGACACCCAGTGATATTATCACTCGACTATTAACCCGGACACTCATTGATATTATCACCCGACTATTAACCCAGACACCCAGTGATATTATCACCCGACTATTAACCCGACACCCAGTGATATTATCACCCGACTATTAACCCGGATTCCAGTGATATTATCACCATACTATTAACCCGGACCCCAGTGATGTTATCACTCGACTATTTACCCAGACACCCTGTGATATTACTACCCGACTATTAACCCAGACACCCTGTGGTATTATCACCAGACTATTAACCCAGACACCCTGTGATATTACCACGCGACTATTAACCCAGACACCCTGTGGTATTATCACCAGACTATTAACCCAGACACCCAGTGATATTATCACACGACTATTAACCCAGACACCCAGTGATATTATCACACGACTATTAACCTGGACAGTCTGTGATATTATCACCCGACTATTAACCCGACACTCTGTGATATTATCACCAGACTATTAACCCAGACACCCAGTGATATTATCACTCGACCATTAACCCGGACACCCAGTGATATAATCACCCGAGTATTAACCCAGACACCCAGTGATATTATCACCAGACTATTAACTCAGACACCCTGTGATATTATGACCCGACTATTAACCCAAACACCCAGTGATATTATCACACGACTATTAACCCAGACACCCAGTGATATTATCACCCGACTATTAACCCAGACACCCAGTGATATTATCACCCGATTATGAACCCAGACACCCAGTGATATTATCACCCGACTATTAACCCGACACCCAGTGATATTATCACCCGACTATTAACCCAGACACCCAGTGATATTATCACCCGACTATTAACCCGGACACCCAGTGATATTATCACTCGACTATTAACCCGACACCCAGTGATATTATCACCAGACTATTAACCCGGACACCCAGTGATATTATCACCAGACTATTAACCCAGACACCCAGTGATATTATCACCCGAGTATTATCTCGGACACCCAGTGATATTATCACCCGAATATTAACCCGGACACCCAGTGATATTATCACCCGACTATTAACCCGGACACCCAGTGATATTATCACACGACTATTAAACCGGACACTCTGTGACATTATCACCAGACTATTAAACCGGACACCCAGTGATATTATCACTCGACTATTAACCCAGACACCCAGTGATATTATCACCCGAGTATTAACCCGGACACCCAGTGATATTATCACCAGACTATTAATCCAGACACCCAGTGATATTATCACCTGACTATTAACCCGGACACCCAGTGACATTATCACCCGACTATTAACCCGGACACTCTGTGACATTATCACCCGACTATTAACCC
>NW_026869230.1:202500-208031 GCF_020745735.1 Hemiscyllium ocellatum | reverse complement strand
CTCTCTCTCTCCCCCCTTCTCTCTCTCCCCTCTCCCCTCTCTCTCCCCGCTTCTCTCTCTCCCCCTCCCCTCTCTCTCTCTCCCCCTCCCCTCTCTCTCCCCCACCTTCTCTCTCTCTCCCCCTCCCCCTCTCTCCCCAACCTTATCTCTCTCTCTCTCCCCCCTTCCTGATCCTGTTCTGTTTTATCTCCATGCTGCACACACTCTAGTCTTTGTTCAACAGGATGCTGTCCCTCTCCCTCTCCCTCTCCCTCTCCCCCTCTCTCTCTCTCTCTCTGTGTGTGCTCCCGTGATATCTCTCCATCCGACAGCTCCCTTCCCCTTCGAGGTCGCGCGGGGGGGAGATTTCTGATCAGACAGTGTCAGAAAATAGGAACTTGACTGTCAGTGTGGGAACGGGTGTGTCCATCACAGGAAGTGGAGGCCACTTTTATTCTCGTCTCCTGCATTTCTGCAAATGCACCACAGTGTGCACCCCCCCCACACACACAGACCCCCCCCCACACACACACATACACCCCCCCCACACACACACACACATACACCCCCACACACACCATACACACACACACCCACACACACCCACATACAAACACACACACACACACTCCCCACACACACACCCCCCCACACACACCCCCCACACACACACACTCCCCACACACACACACCCCACACACACACCCCACACACACCCATCCCCCCCACACACACCCATCCCCCCCACACACACACACCGCCCACACACACACACACACTCACACACCCCCCACACACACACACTCCCCACACCCCCCACACACACCCCCACACACACTCCCCACACACACACACACCCCACACACACACACCCCACACACCCCACACACACACCCCACACACACACACTCCCCACACACACACCCCCCCACACACACCCCCCCCCACACACACCCCACACACACACTCACACACCCCCCACACACCCCCCACACACACACCCCACACTCACACACCCCCCACACACACTCCCCACACACACTCCCCACACACACTCCCCACACACACTCACACACACCCCACACCCCCCACACACACACACCACTCACACCCCCCCCCCCACACACCCCCCCCCCCCCCACACACACACACACCCACACACACACACACCCACACACAAACCAGGAAACCCCATGTCTCTGTTGATTTTGACCCAGGGCAAAGGGGCAGTGATCTTGTCATAAAATTGTCCACAACTTTTTACAGAAGCAGGGGGAAAAAAAAGCCCCCTCCCCATCAATCTTTCCCACAACAGGCTTCAGTGAAACAACTAGGCCCGATGCCTCGATTCCCAACAGCGAATCCACCTCCATGGCCACAGACTTGGTTCTGGGTCACTCCCCATTGGGATTGGGAGGTGCTGAGGGAGTGGGCGCTGAGGGAGGGTCAGCGCTGAGGGAGCGCGCACTGAGCGAGGGTCAGCGCTGAGGGAGTGCTGCACTGTCGGAGGGTCAGCGCTGAGGGAGTGGGCGCTGTCGGAGGGTCAGTGCTGAGGGAGTGGGCACTGTCGCAGGGTCAGTCCTGAGGGAGCGCTGCACTGTCGGAGGGTCAGTGCTGAGGGAGTGGGCACCGTCGAAGTGTCAGTGCTGAGAGAGTGGGTGCTGAGGGAGGGTCAGTGCTGAGGGAGTGGGCTTTGTCGGACGGTCAGTGCTGAGGGAGCGGGCGCTGAGGGAGGGTCAGCGCTGAGGGAGTGGGCACTGAGGGAGGGTCAGCGCTGAGAGATCGGGCGCCGTGGAAGGTTCAGCGCTGAGGGAGGGTCAGTGCTGAGAGAACGGGCACTGAGGGAGGGTCAGCACTGAGGGAGGGTCAGTGCTGAGGGAGGAGGCACTGAGGGAGGGTCAGCGCTGAGGGAGCGGGCACTGAGGGAGGGTCAGTGCTGAGGGAGCGGGCGCTGAGGGAGGGTCAGCGCTGAGGGAGTGGGCACTGAGGGAGGGTCAGTGCTGAGGGAGCGCTGCACTTTTGGAGGATCAGTGCTGAGGGAGTGGGCGCTGAGGGAGGGTCAGTGCTGAGGGAGCGCTGCACTGTTGGAGGATCAGTGCTGAGGGAGTGGGCGCTGAGGGAGGGTCAGTGGTGAGGGAGCGCTGCACTGTTGGAGGATCAGTGCTGAGGGAGTGGGCACTGAGGGAGGGTCAGCGCTGAGAGATCGGACGCCGTGGAAGGTTCAGCGCTGAGGGAGGGTCAGTGCTGAGAGAACGGGCACTGAGGGAGGGTCAGCACTGAGGGAGGGTCAGTGCTGAGGGAGGAGGCACTGAGGGAGGGTCAGCGCTGAGGGAGCGGGCACTGAGGGAGGGTCAGTGCTGAGGGAGCGGGCACTGAGGGAGGGTCAGTGCTGAGGGAGCGGGCGCTGAGGGAGGGTCAGCGCTGAGGGAGTGGGCACTGAGGGAGGGTCAGTGCTGAGGGAGCGCTGCACTTTTGGAGGATCAGTGCTGAGGGAGTGGGCGCTGAGGGAGGGTCAGTGCTGAGGGAGCGCTGCACTGTTGGAGGATCAGTGCTGAGGGAGTGGGCGCTGAGGGAGGGTCAGTGCTGAGGGAGCGGGCTTTGTCGGACAGTCAGTGCTGAGGGAGTAGGCACTGAGGGTGGGTTAGCGCTGAGGGAGCGGGTGCTGTTGGAGGGTCAGTGCTGAGGGAGCGGGTGCTGTTGGAGGGTCAGTGCTAAGGGAGTGGGCACTGAGGGAGGGTCAGTGCTGAGGGAGCGCTGCACTGTTGGAGGGTCAGCGCTGAGGGAGTGGGCGCTGAGGGAGGGTCTGCGCTGACGGAGTGGGCGCTGAGGGAGGGTCAGTGCTAAGGGAGCGCTGCACTGTTGGAGGGTCAGCGCTGAGGGAGTGGGCACCGTCGGAGGGTCAGTGCTGAGGGAGTGGGTGCTGTCGGAGGGTCAGTACTGAGGAAGTGGGCACTGTCGCAGGGTCAGTCCTGAGGGAGCGGTCACGGTCGGAGGGTCAGTGCTGAGGGAGCGCCGCACTGTCGGAGGATCAGCGCTGAGGGAGTGGGCACCGTCGGAGGATCAGTGCTGATAGAATGGGTGCTGAGGGAGGGTCAGTGCTGAGGGAGCGGGCTTTGTCGGACAGTCAGTGCTGAGGGAGTAGGCACTGAGGGTGGGTCAGCGCTGAGAGAGTGGGTGCTGTTGGAGGGTCACTCCTGAGGGAGAGGGCGCTGAGGCAGGGTCAGCGCTGAGGGAGTGGGCACTGAGCGAGGGTCAGTGCTGAGGGAGCGCTGCACTTTTGGAGGATCAGTGCTGAGGGAGTGGGCGCTGAGGGAGGGTCAGTGCTGAGGGAGCGCTGCACTGTTGGAGGATCAGTGCTGAGGGAGTGGGCGCTGAGGGAGGGTCAGTGGTGAGGGAGCGCTGCACTGTTGGAGGATCAGTGCTGAGGGAGTGGGCACTGAGGGAGGGTCAGCGCTGAGAGATCGGGCGCCGTGGAAGGTTCAGCGCTGAGGGAGGGTCAGTGCTGAGAGAACGGGCACTGAGGGAGGGTCAGCACTGAGGGAGGGTCAGTGCTGAGGGAGGAGGCACTGAGGGAGGGTCAGCGCTGAGGGAGCGGGCACTGAGGGAGGGTCAGTGCTGAGGGAGCGGGCACTGAGGGAGGGTCAGTGCTGAGGGAGCGGGCGCTGAGGGAGGGTCAGCGCTGAGGGAGTGGGCACTGAGGGAGGGTCAGTGCTGAGGGAGCGCTGCACTTTTGGAGGATCAGTGCTGAGGGAGTGGGCGCTGAGGGAGGGTCAGTGCTGAGGGAGCGGGCTTTGTCGGACAGTCAGTGCTGAGGGAGTAGGCACTGAGGGTGGGTTAGCGCTGAGGGAGCGGGTGCTGTTGGAGGGTCAGTGCTGAGGGAGCGGGTGCTGTTGGAGGGTCAGTGCTGAGGGAGTGGGCACTGAGGGAGGGTCAGTGCTGAGGGAGCGCTGCACTGTTGGAGGGTCAGCGCTGAGGGAGTGGGCGCTGAGGGAGGGTCTGCGCTGACGGAGTGGGCGCTGAGGGAGGGTCAGTGGTGAGGGAGCGCTGCACTGTTGGAGGATCAGTGCTGAGGGAGTGGGCACTGAGGGAGGGTCAGCGCTGAGAGATCGGGCGCCGTGGAAGGTTCAGCGCTGAGGGAGGGTCAGTGGTGAGGGAGCGCTGCACTGTTGGAGGATCAGTGCTGAGGGAGTGGGCACTGAGGGAGGGTCAGCGCTGAGAGATCGGGCGCCGTGGAAGGTTCAGCGCTGAGGGAGGGTCAGTGCTGAGAGAACGGGCACTGAGGGAGGGTCAGCACTGAGGGAGGGTCAGTGCTGAGGGAGGAGGAACTGAGGGAGGGTCAGCGCTGAGGGAGCGGGCACTGAGGGAGGGTCAGTGCTGAGGGAGCGGGCGCTGAGGGAGGGTCAGCGCTGAGGGAGTGGGCGCTGAGGGAGGGTCAGTGCTGAGGGAGCGCTGCACTGTTGGAGGATCAGTGCTGAGGGAGTGGGCGCTGAGGGAGGGTCAGTGCTGAGGGAGCGGGCTTTGTCGGACAGTCAGTGCTGAGGGAGTAGGCACTGAGGGTGGGTTAGCGCTGAGGGAGCGGGTGCTGTAGGAGGGTCAGTGCTGAGGGAGCGGGTGCTGTTGGAGGGTCAGTGCTGAGGAAGTGGGCACTGAGGGAGGGTCAGTGCTGAGGGAGCGCTGCACTGTTGGAGGGTCAGCGCTGAGGGAGTGGGCGCTGAGGGAGGGTCTGCGCTGACGGAGTGGGCGCTGAGGGAGGGTCAGTGCTAAGGGAGCGCTGCACTGTTGGAGGGTCAGCGCTGAGGGAGTGGGCACCGTCGGAGGGTCAGTGCTGAGGGAGTGGGTGCTGTCGGAGGGTCAGTGCTGAGGGAGTGGGTGCTGTCGGATGGTCAGTACTGAGGAAGTGGGCACTGTCGCAGGGTCAGTCCTGAGGGAGCGCCGCACTGTCGGAGGATCAGCGCTGAGGGAGTGGGCACCGTCGGAGGGTCAGTGCTGATAGAATGGGTGCTGAGGGAGGGTCAGTGCTGAGGGAGCGGGCTTTGTCGGACAGTCAGTGCTGAGGGAGTAGGCACTGAGGGTGGGTCAGCGCTGAGGGAGTGGGTGCTGTTGGAGGGTCACTCCTGAGGGAGAGGGCGCTGAGGCAGGGTCAGCGCTGAGGGAGTGGGCACTGAGCGAGGGTCAGTGCTGAGGGAGCGCTGCACTGTCGGAGGGTCAGCGCTGAGGGAGTGGGCACCGTTGGAGGGTCAGTGCTGAGGGAGTGGGCGCTGTCGGAGGGTCAGTGCTGAGGGAGTGGGCACTGTCGCAGGGTCAGTGCTGAGGGAGTGGGTGCTGAGGGAGGGTCAGTGCTGAGGGAGTGGGCTTTGTCGGACGGTCAGTGCTGAGGGAGTCGGCGCTGTCGGAGGGTCAGTGCTGAGGGAGTAGGCACTGAGGGAGGGTCAGCGCTGAGAGAGCGGGCACCGTGGAACGTTCAGTGCTGAGGGAGGGTCAGTGCTGAGGGAGCGCTGCACTGTCGGAGGGTCAGCGCTGAGGGAGGGTCAGTGCTGAGAGAACGGGCACTG